>NW_028247491.1:0-33091 GCF_964263255.1 Lissotriton vulgaris | reverse complement strand
GCCGTTTCAACAAGCATTAGAAATGCAATCGGGCTCGGATTTATTTGAGTTTGAGCTAATGGCATTGTAAATGCCAATGTATTGTTGCTATGTGTTATGGAGTGTGTTCATGTGGTGTGTACTGCCAGTGATCTCCTTGTGAGTGTGAGAATATTGCACCGTTACTGCCTGTGATGTCCTTCTTGTGAGTGTGAGGAGCTTGCACCTCTGCTGCCTGTGGTCTCCTTGTGAGTGCAAGAAGATTGCACTGCTGCTGCCTGTGATGTCGTTCTTGTGAGTGTGAGAAGCTTGCACCACTGCTGCTTGTGATGTCCTTGTGAGTGGGAGAAGCTTGCACCTCAGCTGCCTGTGGTCTCCTTGTGAGTGTAAGAAGCTTGCACTGCTGCTGCCTGTGATGTCCTTCTTGTGAGTGTAAGAAGCTTGCACTGCTGCTGCCTGTGATGTCCTTCTTGTGAGTGTAAGAAGCTTGCACTGCTGCTGCCTGTGATGTCCTTCTTGTGAGTGTAAGAAGCTTGCACTGCTGCTGCCTGTGATGTTGTTCTTGTGAGTGTGAGAAGCTTGCACCGCTGCTGCTTGTGATGTCCTTCTTGTGAGTGGGAGAAGCTTGCACCTCAGCTGCCTGTGGTCTCCTTGTGAGTGTAAGAAGCTTGCACAGCTGCTGCCTGTGATGTCCTTCTTGTGAGTGTGAGAAACTTGCACCGCTTGCACTGCGGCTGCCTGTGATGTCGTTCTTGTGAGTGTGAGAAGCCTGCACCGCTGCTGCTTGTGATGTCCTTCTTGTGAGTGGGAGAAGCTTGCACCTCAGCTGCCTGTGGTCTCCTTGTGAGTGTAAGAAGCTTGCACAGCTGCTGCCTGTGATGTCCTTCTTGTGAGTGTGAGAAACTTGCACCGCTGCTGCCTGTGAGTATGAGAAGATTGCATTGTGCATCTCTGTGCTGTTCCTGTTCTTTGTAAGGGACTCTTGCTCTGTTGCTGCTGCTGCCTTGGCACAGTACCTGCTGTCAGTGTGTAAGGGAAGCTTGCACCACTGCTGCTTGTGATGTATTTCTTGCGAGTGTGAGAAACTTGTACCTCTGCTGCTTGTGGTCTCCTTGTGAGTGTAAGAAGCTTGCACTGCTGCTGCCTGTGATGTCGTTCTTGTGAGTGTGAGAAGCTTGCACCGCTGCTGCTTGTGATGTCCTTCTTGTGAGTGGGAGAAGCTTGCACCTCAGCTGCCTGTGGTCTCCTTGTGAGTGTAAGATGCTTGCACAGCTGCTGCCTGTGATGTCCTTCTTGTGAGTGTGAGAAACTTGCACCGCTGCTGCCTGTGAGTATGAGAAGATTGCATTGTGCATCTCTGTGCTGTTCCTGTTCTTTGTAAGGGACTCTTGCTCTGTTGCTGCTGCTGCCTTGGCACAGTACCTGCTGTCAGTGTGTAAGGGAAGCTTGCACCACTGCTGCTTTTGATGTATTTCTTGCGAGTGTGAGAAGCTTGTACCTCTGCTGCTTGTGGTCTCCTTGTGAGTGTAAGAAGCTTGCACTGCTGCTGCCTCTGATGTCGTTCTTGTGAGTGTGAGAAGCTTGCACCGCTGCTGCTTGTGATGTCCTTCTTGTGAGTGGGAGAAGCTTGCACCTCAGCTGCCTGTGGTCTCCTTGTGAGTGTAAGATGCTTGCACAGCTGCTGCCTGTGATGTACTACTCACTACTCTACTCTACTCACTACTCTGCACTCACTACTCACTACTCTGCACTCACTACTCACTACTCTACTCACTACTCACTACTCTACTCACTACTCTACTGACTACTCTACTGACTACTCTACTGACTACTCTACTCACTACTCTACTCACTACTCTACTCACTACTCACTACTCTACTCACTACTCTACTCACTACTCTACTCACTACTCACTACTCTACTCACTACTCTACTGACTACTCTACTCACTAGTCTACTCACTACTCACTACTCTGCACTCACTACTCACTACTCACTACTCTCCACTCACTACTCTACTCACTACTCACTACTCTACTCACTACTTTCTACTCACTACTCTACTCACTACTCACTACTCTGCACTCACTACTTTACTCACCTCACTACTCTACTCACTACTCACTACTCTGCACTCACTACTCACTACTCACCTCACTACTCTATTCACTACTCACTACTCTACTCACTACTCACTACTCTACTCACTACTCTACTCTACTCACTACTCACTACTCTACTCACTACTCTGCACTCACAACTCACTACTCTAGTCACTACTCTGCACTCACTACTCACTACTCTACTCACTTCTCACTACCCTACTCACTACTCTGCACTCACTACTCACTACTCTACTCACTACTCTACTACTCTACTCTCTACTCTACTCACTACTCTACTCACTACTCTACTCACTACTCTACTCACTACTCTACTCACTACTCTGCACTCACATCTCTGCACTCACTACTTTGAACTCACTACTCTGCACTCACTACTCACTACTCTGCACTCACTACTCACTACTCTGCACTCACTACTAACTACTCTACTCACTACTCACTACTCTACTACTCTACTCACTACTCTACTACTCTACTCACTACTCTGCACTCACATCTCTGCACTCACTAATTAAAACTTAAACGGGCAGAGCTTCAGCGAATGACTTCTCCTCGTGGAGAACTAGGACACCCCTGTCTTTGTGAATGTGCTCTGGATTTGTGCACCGTTTTCCACGTTTCCTGCACGTTAAGTGTGACTTAGGCAAATACACTTGTGTGTGAAACAGGGCTAGACGACATGAAATTGGTGGGGAGGGGGGGGGATAGGTGTAGCCACCCACTTCAACATTCCTGAGAAGAGAACGCTATTCATCATAAGACAAGAGTGCTCCAGGCAGGACGCGTGATTGACTGCCGAGTCAATGACATCATTTAAAATGTTACAGTGCTGGCCAACTGTACCATATTTCTTTTCTCACCTGTCTTACTAGTCCCTTCTAACAAGGAGGCTGGCGCGTGACTAGTCCTCTGACAAGAAGTGTGGGGATAATTTATTCCACTATTACTGCTCTCAGCTGAAAGCAATTAATTATCTCCAACAGGATTCGGGAGTGAAAATTCAGCCACAGAAAGTGATGAAAACCACACACCCTGCTTTAAAATAATAGGTGCTTAATGGCTTTTTGTTTGCCGGCTCATCTGTGGCGGCTAATAAACAACTCAAGGGTAGTTATGAGCTTTGAATTGTGAGTTTGTGTCTCCCTCTGCTTTGATCATTCAAGCATCCATTATCTGCTGGAAAGGGATGTAAAAGATTTGTATGTTCAGCCTCTCCTGCACTGCATCACAAAACCGGATAATACAACGTTTGCATAATCGCGCAGCCGATTACCAAGTACACGTCCGTCACTTGAGGACTCCGCGCTCTTTTTATTCTGACTGATAGCACCCCTGATCCACGGGGAAGGGATGGCGTTATGCCTTCTGCAGGAAAAACACGGGGCCCTGGAGCACTAAGGTCGTTGCACAAAATCCCCCGACCCATTCCTCCACAGATTCTTCAGCTTCCGTTGAAAAAGCAAGGACACGTGTGCCCGATGTCTAAATCAGGCGGGGAGACGGGGGGGGTGAGCCAGAGAGCGGCAGAGCAGCTCCCCGGGCCGGCAGGAAGGAGCCGCACACGGCGTCTATGCCTGTGTGCACGTGAGGAGGACGCGCGCCAGACAAACACACTGCTAGATGGTGAACGCGCGCACATCTGGAATGCATTACACGGCCACCCTGACAGCTCCTAATTATAATTAATGTACTTCTTTGCGCGAGCACGAAGGAAAAATGCCCAAGATGGCGGAACAAAACTACATTTACCCTATCACTTCAAGCCTATTAAAACGACAACACAACGAAGACGAATCACTGGCCAGATGACACAACACGCTAAGGAATGTGTGGAATTTGTCTCGCCAAAGCCCTAGGAGATACTTCTTTTTTCTCTTCTTTAACATTAGGATCTCGAAACTCCTCCCACTTTCAGTGGGGAGGAGTCCGAGCCCTAAAAATGGATCCTTGAACATATAAGGGCGATTGAAAACAAAGATGCCACATACGCAGTTGTTAAACACCTCATGAAGGAATACAAAGGAGGAACATGGAAATCCATGGTCTATTGTGGAATTGAACATGTGGCAAAGGCCTAGATGTATCAAGCCTTTTGCGATTCGTTAAGGCCGAAATTCTGCGAATTTCGGCCTTAAGGAATCGCAAACGGACATTTAGCATCTTTTGAGATGTATCAGAAATTAGCAAAATAAGGAATCGCAAAAAATTGCGATTCCTTAATTTGCTTATGCATTTAAGGAATCGCAATTTTGCGATTCCTTAAATGGCATGTATGAAACTTTCTAAAATTGCGAATTTGGGTTAAGGAATCGCAAATTAACACCAATTTGAGGTTCGTGTTAATTTGCGAAATCCTTTTAAAAAACAAAATATGACTATTTTGAAGGTGGCATGTGACACACATACATGCCCATAGGGCATGTATGTGTGCCATATGCACACACATGTAAGTTTCAGGGGTGCAGCAGGGTGTCCATGAGACACCCCTGCACCCTTGAAATAATTCTCAAATTGCGATTAGCAAATTGCGAATTCGCAATTTGAGAATTATTGCACAATCATTCCTATGGGCCTCTTGGCCCATAGGAATGCATGGGGAATTATTCCTTATTTGCGAATTCGCAAAATGCGAATTCGCAAATAAAGATAAATAAAGAATCGCAAAAAAAATGCAATTTTTTACATACATTCCATTTTGCGAATTCTAAATAGCGATTCGCAAAAAATCGCTATTTAAGATTCGCAAAATGGAATCTTGATACATCTAGGCCAAAATCTCCTAAAGGGGGGATAGAGTGCGCCTCTTGTGACAGAATGTCCTATTACGTATGGTAATCTTCATTACTCCGGGTCCCGTAGTCCTCGACACCTTCATACTAAACAAGTGGAGATGACCATCTCCAGACAGAAAAAAACAACAAGAGGCATGCTGGGACACTAATACTGCCCCTCCCCCTGGGAGTACATAAGCAGTACTTACCCAGCAGACCTCCTGTACTAACAAGCCCAGACAGGAAGGCCGGCCGCCAGGGAGGGAGGGAGGGGCGTATGAAGGTGTCGAGGACTACGGGACCCGGAGTAATGAAGATTACCATACGTAATAGGACATTACCCCCAGGTCCCTCCGTCCTCGACACCTTCATACTAAACAAGTGGAGAATACCAAAGCAGAAACCCGGCCTTCCGCACGCACAAGCACACCCAGGAAACCACAACAAAAGCAGCCACCCAAGGGAGCACCGAGAAGGAGGAAAGGAAGACCGCAGGAAACATCCGGCCCGCAACCCAGAACAGGACAGCAGGGACAAGGGCCGGAGAGAAGAAAACCCAGGGCTCCAAATAAAGGAGGCCGCCAACCCGAGCAACCAGGACCCGGACCAGAACATCAAGACCAGGCAAAACAACCCACCGGAGAAGACCGCCCAGGACAAAACCCGCAGGAAGGGACACAGGGCCAGGCAGACCCACCAGGAAGACAAGACAACCTGGAAGAAAGCCAAAGAAGAAAAGGCCCACAGAGCGCAGGCACAAGCACCCAGCCCAAAAAGGAAGGAGAAGTACAGGCCCGAAACACGTCCAAACTCTCAAAAAGAAAGGACCCGAGCCCAAGAGACCCGAGGAGGAAACCTCGCCGAGGAGGCCCAGGAAGCAACAAGCACCCAGGAGCCGAACAGGACCGAGAACCCGACCCAAAATACAGGGACGGGGAAGAACCCCAGAAACCAGCCGAAAGCCCACCAAACAAGGAGAGGCCAACAAGACCTGAAAACCACAAAGAAAACTCAACCAGGTCGGGAACAGAGAAAGCGACTACAAGCCCAGAAAACCCCAACCCCAAAGGGAAGGAACACAAGGCAGGAGGGGAGCACAGAACAACTGGGAAACCCCAGCAGCCGCCCAACGAGGCACAGAGGGCAGCAAAAAGAAGGCACCCAAAAGACACAGGACCGCCCAGGAACCCCACACCCAGGCCAGGCAAGCAGCAAGGGCAGGAGCAGCGGAAAAAAGAAAGCCCAGGGAGCACAGCACCCAGACCACAACCACAAGGCCCCAACCCAGCAATGCCGGAGAGGAGCCAAGCAAACCGCAAAAGAGGCCAACAAACCCCAACAGAACCGTGAAGCCAGGACCAGAGCCAAGCAACCCGACCACGCAGGAGGAACAGCAGGCCCAAGCAAACTCCAGAAGAAGAGCAGAGGACCAAGCAGCAGGAAACCACAGACAACCCGCAGCCAGGAGGGAGGGACCCGCAGAGGCACGAGCACCACAGAACAGCACCCGAACCACAGAAGGATGGGCAACCAAACAGACCCACACCGGGAATAAAGCCCGGGAAAGCAAGGGAGGAAGGAGCGAGCCAGGACCACAGAACCAGGAAACAACCCGGAAAGGCCGGCAACAAACCCCCAGAGCAGGCCAAAAAGGGACAGCACAGCCCGAAAACCCAGAAGGCACAGCCCGAAACCACACACAACCAGCAAGAAGCCAACAGAACTGTAGCCACAGAACCCCACACAGGCTCACAACACTGGGAAAACAAGCCCGGGAAGAGAACCAACAGCAGGAGAAGGGCCAGAAGGAACCACCAGGAAGCGAACCCAACGCAGAACACCCCGCCAGGACCCAAAGGGACACCAGCAGGGAAGCAGAGCCCAAAAAGGATCCCAACAAGCAGGAGCGGCACGCCCCAGCCAAAACCTCAGCCAGGCACCCACCAAGGGAACCAGACGAGACCAGAACAACACAGGGAGCAAACACCCCCAACAGGAGACGGACCTGGAAGCCAAACGCCCCCAGCAGCCCCAGAAGACCAGGCAGGGACCAACCCGGCCTGACCAAGCCAACACAGAGCAGACAGCGGAGCACGGGGACAGCACACCAACCCGGAGAACAGGAGGCATGACAGGAACCGGCAGCAGCCCGGAGGCCCCAAACAGGAACAAACCCGTCAGGCACCCCGGCAGAAACAGGAGGGGCAGACAGCCAAAAGCCAGCCCAGGGGGAGCCAGCGCAGAAGCATCCAGGTCAAGTACACAGAAAAGCCCCCGGACAACACTAGAAGCCCCAAGCAGGAGCAAGGGAAGCCCACACCAACAGGAAGACCCAGGCAGGCACCACAAACAGGCACTAAGCAGGGAACAGACGAGGACAGGAGCAGGCAGGGCCGAATCAGAACAGCCGCGCCCAAGGCAGCACAAGCCACCCAATCGCGGGCAGAGGGGACAGACCAACCCAAAGAGCCCCCGGCAAGACACAGGCAAGCACCAGGAACGGAACCAGGCACAGCCCTAGGGACGGGAGGAACAGGACCAGGAACCAGGAGCCCCAAAGGCGACCAACCACACAGAGGCCAGGAAGCGAAGAACAAGGACACCCAAGCAGAGCAGAGGCACCACACCCCCGCAGCGGTCCGAGGAGCCGGAACACCGGCTCACCACCAGGTGGGGCAGGCAGCCCGACGAAGAGGGGGAACAGAACGCACCCCTCACAGGCCTTCGCCGAAGAAGAGAGGAACGCCGTGCAGAAGAGAGCAAGGCGCAAGCAAGCACGCAGGAAAAACCCAACAACACAGGGAACCCCAAGAGCAAGCAAAAGCAGAGCAGCGAAAAGGAACCAGCCATCACAGAGGCGACAGGAACCTACGCCAACCCCAGGCAGACCACAAACAGAAGAGCGAAAGCCAACAGCACAGGGAACCAGCAAACAACTCACTGGAGAGGAAACCCCTCAACAGAGCCCGAAAGGAAATCACAGGCACGAGCGGCCAAGAGCAGGGGTACCACCCGAAGTTCACCAAAAGGGAGAAGACCCCGGCAAGCCCCAACCCAGAAACAGACGAGAGCCGGGGCAAGCGGCAAGGCAGCAGGCCCGGAACAGAAATCCGAACCACACAGGCCAAGAAGAGGAGCACAGGAACCACAGCGCCCGACCGCCCAGCACCAACCAGACACCCCCGCATCACAGGTGGGGAGGGCGCGGACTGGGAGCCCCAGAGAGCACCAGGACGTCCGAGCGACCAAAGGCACACAGAAGCATCCACCACCCATTCCAGACAGGAAGCAAGCAGCGCGGGGCACCCAGAGGCAGCAGGACACCCCTAAGGAAGAAGGGACGAAGCACAGTATGAACACAGGCACCCCAAGCAAGAGGCCCCAGCACAAACCTGGGCACCCCCAGGAGGCACCCGAAGCAGGAACAAGGCATGGAACAGAAGGTCCGCCCGTCACCACTCCAGGACAGACACCAGCAGGCCAACAGGGTCCACCGAGAAGAAAAAAGGGGGTGAAAACAACCAGAGCGGGGGGCAATCAGCTCAACAAGGCCCCCACCGCAACATGGAGGGAAAAAACAAGACATACACCACAGACCCCACGAGACACTGCAGTAAAGAAACAGGGCACCCAGCGCACAAGACTACAGCACGCCAGAAAAATGTAGAAACAACATTGCACCAAAACAAATGCCTGTGGAAAGCGCACGTTCACTCCAGCACCGGGGAACTAGGCGCCGAAAAACAAATGCATCATGTTACCCAAGGACACCAAACCGAGGGAACAGGCACAAACACTCAGCAATCTCCAACCACACAGACAGAAAGTGAAAAACACGAGCACTTCTGCAAGGCGGGGAAAAGAACAGCCAACAGTGGGCAGGGAACAGGTAATGGCCCAGCGCATCGAACACAGATGGATGAAAGGCCGAGTGGAGCCGTTGGGAATTGAACCTGAGACCAAGAACTCAACACAGGACCCAGCAGTGGAAGCATCAGTCCACTGAGTCATCAGACCCCAAAAAAAAGGAACGTCCCCCACACAGCTCCCCTGGATCCACAGGGAATGAAGAAACACAGCCGCGGACCCCAGGCACAATCCCTACATCGAGATGACAGGAATGAAGCAGAGGACACCAGAGGCGGCCCCCGAACCAGACAGCAGAGGCCCCCGCATGCCAGCAACAGGAAACATACCAGCGCTGCCACCTGCGCTGTGTGGGAAGCCTTAATAGGCCTGTGGGCGTCAACAATCCACAAAGTTAAAGCACGTTCTGGTAGCGCATTGAACTGAATGCAGGGCACTCTCGCAAGTGAGGACAGTAAATCAACACAGACATCCACATGCCAATTACGTCACTGTTTCAATGAGAAATCACCGTCTTGGAACGAGACTCCCAGAGTAAGAATCGCAAACACCGCAGATGACACCAGAGGCAGGGCGGGGGACCCCGCAGCCCCCCCCCCCCTCGCCCTCCGGGCAGGAAGAGAAGTGCAGCGAACTGAGAGCCCAAGAAGCGAGGCAAGGAGCCTGCTGCAGCCAGCGCCGGGCCCCTGAAAAAGAAAGAAAACAGGACAAGAGCGCCAGGCAGAAGAAAAAAGGGATCCCGAAATCGGGACTCACCAGGAGTGGGGGCCAACCCCAGGAACAAGGCCCCCACAGCACCGCCGAGCAGAAGTCCATCAGGAGCCCATCCAGCAAGGCAGGGCTCCCCGGCCAGGCTCGGGAAGCCCAGCCCGCGACCCGGAAGCAACCGGGAACTCCAGCACCAGCCACAAAGGGCCGGCAGGTGCAGGGTCACACAGCAAAGCACCGGCTCCAGAGAAAGACTGACTCCAAGCAAGCCCGGCAGGCCAGGAGGCAGTCCAGGGAACGCCACGCCCACACAGCCAGGCAGCAGGGCGGGGGGGAGAAAAGAAGCATCGCCACTCAAGCCCAGCAGGAGCAGCACCAGCACACCATCAACTCTGTCGACAGACAGAAAAAAAGAACAGGAGGTCTGCTGGGTAAGTACTGCTTATGTACTCCCCAGGGGGAGGGGCAGTATTAGTGTCCCAGCATGCCTCTTGTTGTTTTTTTCTGTCGGGAGATGGTCATCTTCACTTGTTTAGTATGAAGGTGTCGAGGACGGAGGGACCTGGGGGTAATGAATGAAGACATGTAATAAAGCTCAGAACAAAAAGCCCGAATGGCCTCAACAAAGATGAGGATGTTTTTGTACATCTTCAGTGAGGGCGAAAGGAATTTATCATTGTAAGGATAATAATCTTCACGTATATCTTTCTCTGGACTGCTTATGACAATGAGATTCATGTTACCTCACTTAGAGGTCAATAATATGAAATCATTGAAAGTTAACTGTAACACTGGTCAAAATCACCATTAAATTAATTTTGCTTTATGTTGAAACTTTTTTGGTTGTGGCACATACATTGTTGTTGCCTTTAACGTAGTTGACACGATTAGTTGGCGGAACAAATCACATTATTTATTATTTGTTCACAACCGTATTAATTATGATGACCTTATTTAGAGGATACATTAATCTACTCCTGCTGGAAAATGTATCAACACTATGTTAATATAATTTGTCAACTTGATTTTGCAAAGTTTTAATTATATGTTGTAAACTAAATTTACCACAATGCAGCAGAAAGGCACTGGCTGGAAGTGTATAATAGCGAAAATAAATGTAGGACCACCAGCCGTTATCAAGAATGAATAGTTGAAACGCGTTGGCTTGGGATCTACCATGCAAACATTGAATACATTGCTATTTTAAACCACTTGGGGGTGTCACTTTCCTTGAATGCATTACAAAAAAAAATATATAGATATATATACACATATATATAGTGTTGGACTTTGGCGGAGTCAGATTTACTCCGACTTAACCAGCACTCCAACTTAACCAGCACAGAAATAAACTTTGCAGGAGTCTGGTTGAACTTTAAGTGAGGCAGATTTAATAGTCCCACTCCAAGAAACAGCAGGGCAATTGTTGGAAAAATATATAATACTTAATATGAATATTTTTTTTTAAACACATTATGAAAATATGTGAAAAATATCATTCACAAATTCATGAAAATATAATTTTTATTAACAACCAAATTCTCTTAAAACTGGCTTAAACAAATACAAGCTGATTCATCAACCAAAATTGCGATCGCAATAGCTGCGAATTAGCTATTAGGATCACAATTCAATGAACCGCAATTCAAGAAAAGAAAACTGACCATTTTGCGAATTCGCAAAATAGATTTTGCGAAATCGCAATTAAAACTGCAGAATCTAGGTGGAACCCCCTTAGCGAATCAGAATTAGCGAGACTCCAATGATTCTGCGATTTCATTTGTGAAAAACCTCAAAATCGCTATTTACGAGGCGGAATTTAAGGAGAACCCAAACCAGGTGGTAACCATGAAGTTAAAAAGAAAAAAAATAATAATAATTCCCAAACTAGCCACAGGTGCGGGCCTGACCAAACACACTTAAGGAGACACAGTAGGAGCATGAGAACATCCACAATCCCAGGATTCTACATGGTGGTCAGGCATCGAAGGCTCCAGGCTGCAGCAAGGAACAGGCGCAGGATCCAGGAGCGAATTTACAGCCAGCGAATCACACTTTTGGGCCAAACTGAGGAGAAAATCTACTCCAAGTACCGGCTGAATGGGGCAATGATTACAAAGCTCATCCGGGACCTTGACCCCCTGATGCAGCAAAGAGGAGGACCAATGCCGTGCCCACCCATGTCCAGGTCTTGTGCAGCCTGCATCTCCTGGCCTCCGGAAGCTTCCAGGGGATAGTTGCCGTTGCAGGGGGGATCTCCCAGAGCACCATGTCCCGCTGCCTAAGCAGTTTCCTGGAGGCCATGCTGACCTGGCTACACCATTACATCACATTCCCAACCACCCAACAGGACTTGAACCAGACCAAGCTAGATTTTTACAACATTGTGCAATTCTCCCATGTAATTGGATGCATTGACTGTACCCACATCCACATCTGCCCACCTGCAGGAACAGAATACATGTACTGGAACTGCAAGTCCTACAACTCACTGAATATCCAGATGGTGTGCAACGCTAAGACAATCATCATGGACATAGTGGCACAATACCCGGGGAGCACACATGACTCCTTCATATTCTGGCACAGCGGCATGCACACACGACTGGTCAGAGGAGACTTTGGAGAAGGACACCTTCTAGGTAAGTACACATGCCAACAAATAGTACATCGCAACCATGTAGCTGTGCATGACAGGCACTCAATCTCTGCTCCTTTCATTCAGGTGACAGCGCCTACGGTCTCCGTGACTACCTCCTCACCCCATACCTCAATCCTGCCACACCACAGCAACGGCGTTACAATGCTGCACACATCCGCAGAACAAATTGCATTGAGCGGACATTTGGGCTTTTGAAGAGCCGATTCCGCATACTACACAAGATTGTTGGGGCCCTCAAATACAAGCCTGAGGTCTGCTGCCGCATCGTGGCCGTGTGTGCAATACTCCACAACATTGCTACCAACAAAGGATACCTGTAGAGATCTCTGGCAGTGAGTCGGAAGGGGACAACCGCCCACCTGCACATGTGCCTCATGCACACTGGAGAACCGCAGTCTTAGGGCCCGGTGGCGGAGGGTACACCTAAATCCCCGGGATTCACCTGCCTTGTCAAAACAGAGACACAGAGTCTTCGTCTGGCGTAGAAGATGGTATTTATTAGCTGCAGCTAGTGCAGTGGTCATAGAAGTCGTCAGTACAACGAGGTTCAAAAGAGACTGCCACTTAACTCCCTGGCGCACAGGTTTATATATCATACAGCACAATGCAAAAATGCAATCACACACGAGCATGAGCTATAAGCAAATGTTACAAACAATGTTAAAAAGCCAAAACAAGGGGGCGTGGCCAAGATGGTGGGGTGAGCGGACGCTTCCTCCCGTAGCTCCTCCGGCCCGACTCAGCTCGAGCCCCTTTCTTGCGCTTCTCTCCCCCCGCTGATGCTCAGCGAGTGAGAGAATGGTAGCGGAGTACTTGGTGCGCACATTGATGTCACTTTGGCCCTAATCGCCTCGGAGGAAGCACCTTGAAAGTTTGGTCAAAGATCGTGGAACGGAGGAGAGCCTGGGAGGCGGAGCGAACTGCAGAGCTGTCCAGACGCCTCGGCTGGGCCTGGTGCTGAAAGCTGACGACCCGGAGAGGATCGGACCCGCCGCGTGTCGGAGGGTTGCGGAGCCCCGCGGGCGGGGTCTTGGCGGCACAGAGGACTTTGGATTTGAGATTTGTGCTTTGGCCCCCCGACTAGCGTCGGCGACACACTGCGCTGTGCAGGCCCTGGCCCCGTGAACGACCTCCGGGGGCCTCAACGCTGGGATCGGCCCACTCAGGCCCTTCTGTGAAACTGTGTGACTTTGGCTGCGGAACTTCTTGGATTGCTGTGTCCCGGGGGGGCACCGGCGGTGTCGCCAGCCCGGGCCGCTCTACCTGGCCCCGCCCTGCCGCCATCTTGTTCCCCGAGAGACTGGTGTTGGTAGCCTCCATCGGTGCTCTTGGCTGGCGGGTGCTTGCAGTCGCCCCCGCTACTACACTAACTTTTTGTGGGCCGTGCTGGAGGGTGACCCCTGGTTTGGCTCCCGATCGCCGCCCGGGCTGGACGACACGACTGGCAGTGCCCGGACTGGTCCGCCATTTTGTCGCTTGTGACGCAGCATTCCTGTTTACGGAGCGGTCCCCCCATCTGGGGCTCGCCGGCGACCGGGCAACCCTTAGGCGGCCGGACCCGAGCCCGCTCGTCCACTCCAGCGGCTACGATGACTGGGAAAGGCGGCTCAAGGAAGGGGGACCGTACCCTGCCGGATATGCTTGGCAGGGCCCAGCAGCTGCGGGACAGAGCACAGCCGTCGCCGGGGTCCTCCCGGGCCTCGGCTGATGCGGCTGGGGGCGAGCCGCCGGTCACGAGGTCCTTTATGGAGGAACTGTTCAGCTCCCTCAAGGAAGACTTTCAAACGCTGAAGAGGGAAGTGGCCAGTGAGGTCCGTGAAGTACTCAGGGAGGTGGAGGGCCTCGGCGAGCGAGTTGAAACAGTAGAGACGGCGGCCCAGCGCCGGGACGAAGAGATAGTCCATCTTCAACAGGACGTTCTCCGCCTCCGGGAGCAATGCGTTGAGCTCCAGGCCCATTCTGAAGACCTTGAGAACAGGTCCCGGCGGAACAACATCCGGGTGCGTGGTGTCCCATCCGCGGACGAGGGGGCCGACTTGGTGGCCTATCTGCAGGACCAGTTCCGAGAGATCCTGGGGGAAGGTGCAGACTTTCCTGTCCACATTGACAGAGCGCATAGGGTTGGTCGTCAGCGCCAGTCATCGGCGCCCCCACCGGACATTTTAGCATTCTTGCCCGACTTCCCGCTGAAAGAACGCATCATGGCGGAGGCCCGAAAGAAGCAGCCTCTAATTTTCAGGGAGCGGCCTGTAGCGCTCTACCAAGACCTGTCCGCCATCACGCTGCAGAAGCGCAGGCCCTTCAGGATTGCCACTGACTTTCTGTGCGAACACGAGACGCCTTACTTCAGGGGACACCCTTTCCGTCTGATCTTTAGGTGGAACGGGGTGCTGCACCAGCTGCGCTCCCTACAAGACATCTGTGGGGTCCTGGGGCTCACGGCTACTGAGGAGGACGGAGCTACACTGTCGTGGAGGCGCCGAGAGAGACGGAGCCGACGGAGGTCAACGAGGAGACAGTCGCCAGCGAGTGCATGGCGTCCTGATTCCCCTACTATCAGGGCGGACATGGCTGATGCTTTGAGGGCGGCGGCCAGGGACTTAGCCGACTCCAGCGGCGTGGCCTTGACGGCCTAAATTCACTCCGGGGGGAGATGTGCTTAGCTTTCACGATGCTGGGTTTGGGGCCTGGGGTCGGGGGGGAGCGGATGGAGGTGAGTGGCTGAACGTCCACTTTGCTGTTTTCTACGGACTTGCCCGTTCTGGGGCTTGACTGAGACAATGGGTGTTTACGTTTGTATTTGGCTAGTTGCCATGGGTGTGTTTTGGGTGGGTGTACAGGTTGTTTTGCTGTTGGGGAGGTCCCGTCCGATGTTGTCCATGCCTACGCTTGGCCTGTCCTGGCCTTTCCCGCGCGCCTGCCCCATGCGCCCCGCCCGCTGATCCCTTGCTTGCTACATAGCGTTTCTGATCCCCGGGTGGAATGCCGCCCTTAAAGGTGGTGACCCTTAATGTCAAGGGTCTGAATAACCCTGTGAAGAGAAGGGTGATCCTCTCATTGCTGGAGGGGACACAGGCAGATATATGCCTCCTGCAGGAGACTCATTTGTTGTCCCGGGATTGCCATAGGCTGCGCTCTGCCAAGTTCTCCACTCAGTTCTTCTCTTCGGCGGCGAACAAGACTGCGGGAGTAGCCATTCTTTTAGCGAGCTCCTTTAGAGGGGAGGTTCTGTACAAACATGCTGAGCAGAAGGGGAGGCTCCTTGCATATCGCATGCGCCTAGGGGGGATTACTTTCACGGTTGGCTCAGTTTACAGCCCGAATGATCACCAGGATCGTTTCTTGGACTCAGTGTTGGTAGACGTCACTGCCTCTCCCGACCGCCATGTTATCCTGGGGGGAGATCTTAACATTGTTTTCGACTCTGCTATGGACCGGTCGGCGCAACGCTCCCCGCAGACGGGGGAACTTTCCCGCGCGGGGAAGGATCGGATTGTGGAGATGGATCTGCACGACCTCTGGCTCTCTATACACCCCACTGATAGGGACTACTCTTACTTTTCCCATGCGCACCGCACCTACTCGCGGCTGGATTACCTCCTGGTGAGTGGGCCAATGTGCACTGCCGCCACAGCGGCGGACATTGGGGTCCTGTCTCTGTCCGACCATGCGCCGGTTTCCGGCGTTTTCAAGTGGCCAGCGGCCTCTCCCTCTCGGGGGACGTGGCGTCTTCGCTATACCCTTTTACATAAAAAGTCTGCCGTGAAGCGCATAGGGGAGGTCATACAGGATTATCTGCTTCATAATGGCAACTCCAACACGTCCCAAGCAACGCAGTGGGCGGCTCTGAAGGCGGTCCTCCGAGGGGAATTTATTTCCATCTCCTCAGCCGAAAATAAGGAACGACAACGTAAGAGGGACGAACTGACCGCGCAGGTCCGGGAGCTTGAGCAGGTCCATCGCCGCACAGGGGCTCCGAGAGTTTGGAAGCAATTGAAAGCGGCGTGGAAGCTCCTGTCGGCACTGGATCTTGATAGGGCGGAGTATGCCGCTTTGCGCCTGAAGCATGCCTTCTACTCGGGGGGGGGGGACAGGTGTGGTAAACTCCTAGCCCACCGGCTCCGGGTCACACAGCAGCGTAGCGTCGTGAAGGAACTGGTGGGCACGGATGGGGTTGTTGTTTCTGGTGACGCAGAGGTGGCGGAAGCTTTTTGCAGCTTCTACGAAGCGCTGTATGCTGGGGAACCCTCCTCGCCGCGTGACGCCGAGGACTATCTGGAGTCAGTGGCCCTCCCGGTGTTGGATCCCGCCCAGTCATCACCGCTATTGCGCGACTGAAGCATGGTAAGGCCCCGGGCCCGGATGGCTACACATCCTTGTTTTATAAGACCTTTTGCACCACTGTCGCCCCAATTCTGGCTCGACTGTTTAATTCATTCTCTGAGCCTGGAGCCATCCCACCGGACCTCCTGAACGCAACGGTATCGGTCATCCCGAAACCCGGGAAGGACCGAGCCTTGTGTGGCTCGTACAGGCCCATCTCACTCTTAAATGTCGACCTCAAGTTATATACGGGGATTCTAGCGTCCAGGCTTGGTCTACACCTACCGGGACTGGTGGAAGCGGCCCAGGCCGGCTTCGTACCCGGCAGACAGACGGTTGACAACACCAAGAGGGTGACGCATGTACTAGAGAAGGCCTCGTGGATCCCGGGGGAGAGGATGCTGCTATCAGTTGATGCGGAGAAGGCCTTCGACAGAGTTCATTGGCCGTACCTCGAGCTGGTTCTCAGGAAACTGGGTATCGGTGAGAAGTTCCGCACCATGGTCTTCAACTGTTACAAACATCCTTCCGCGTCGGTGCGGGTCAATGGGTGTAGCTCCGGTAGTTTTGCTATCGAACGTGGCACGAGACAGGGTTGCCCCCTATCGCCGCTTCTGTTTGCCCTCTACATGGAGCCGTTTGCTCAGAGGATCCGCGACAACCCGGACGCTATTGGGGTCAAGATGGGCCAATATGTCCACACGGTCAGCCTTTATGCGGACGATGTCCTGCTGACCCTAGACGACCCCAGGAGGTCGCTCCCTGCTTGCGTCCAGGAACTGGACGCCTTTGTGCGTGTGGCCGGCTTCAAAATGAATATGAGCAAGTCGGTGGCGTTGGATGTGTCCCTGGCGGCAGATACCAGAAGGGACCTTCAGCGCCTTTTCCCCATGCATTGGTCCTCGTCTACGGTGCCATACCTGGGGATCCTGCTGGCGCCCACATTGCCTGAGATGGTGACAGCCAATTACGCTTCCCTCGGCAGGAAGATTAAGGAGGAACTTGGCCGCTGGAACAAGGGCCTTCTGTCTTGGCTGGGTCGCGGCGGTCAAGATGACGGTGCTGCCCCAGATCCTGTACCTCTTTCGCGCTTTGCCTCTCCAACCCCCTGTGGGTTGGATAAGACAAATGCAGGCTGACATCTCCCGCTTCGTTTGGCAAGGCCGCAAGCCGCGGATGAAGAGGGTCCTCTCCACGCTAGCTCCGGAGTCGGGGGGTCTTGGTATCCTGGACCTCCGTAAATATTTTCAGGCGGCGCAACTGCGATACTTGGTGGAGTGGAGCAGGTGGGAGTCCGACAAACACTGGCTTTTTCAAGACCAGGCGGTGGCGGGCCGCACCCTCCAAGAGGTTCCGTTCTTGCGTCGCGCGCATCGCCCCGCTAATCTGTACACCTCTTTTGTTACACGGGTCCCCCTGAGGGTGTGGGATGCAGTTTGCGAGGCTCATGACCTGACCACCTTCCCCTCGCCGTTCACACCCATAGTGGGTAACCCGGACTTCTCCCCAGGGATGGAGCCGGGTGCCTTCTCCCACTGGGTGAGCGCGGGCTGTAGGGCGCTCTTCCAGATCTACGGGCCGGAGGGCGTGATTCCGTTCCAACAACTTCGGCAGGAATTCGGCCTGACGGAGATGGACAGACTGCGCTATATGCAGGTCCGGCACTGGGCTCTCCAACCCCAGGTGCGCGACACCGCTGCTCGCCAAATTACACCGTATGAGCGGTGGTTGGTGACTCGGACCTCAGATGCCAAGCTGATTACCGATCTGTATAAATTCCTTCAGCCCCCGACGTTCCACTATTATAACCCGGGGAGGGAGCGCTGGCACAGAGAATTGGGTAGGACACTCAGCCATAAGGAATGGGACAAAATTGCATATCGGGCACGGCACTCTGCGTATCACACGGGACTCACGGAGACCTTTACTAAGGTGTCTACTTATTGGTATTACACCCCGGAGAGGCTATATGAAATGCATAGACACACTGACAAGGGGTGCTGGCGGGGATGCGGACAGGAGGGAACCCTCTCACACATTCTTTGGGCTTGCCCGGTGCTGACCGCTTATTGGAAGGAGGTTTTGGATGAGGTAGATAAACACTTTGAGATTGAGCTGCTGCGCCTCCCAGCGTATGTTTTGTTAGGTCTTCCCAATGATCTCATGTATCTGTTGAAGTCCCGCAGGGGTAGACAGATTGCAATTGCGCTGGGCTCAGCGGTCCAGAACATTCTTGTCCACTGGCGCACCACCACTGTCCCCTCCATTACGGGTTGGTTGCATAGGCTCTGGCAGGTGTTGGGAATGGAGAAGATGTCGCTTACAGTGGCTGGGGATGTGGATCAATTTGAGGAGCTATGGCAACCCTTCCTAGCACTACTGTCCACGGAATTCCGGGAGCTCACCTGCCCGAGGTACCTCCGACTTCTTAGGCTGACGCCACCGACGACCCCGGTGGATTAGACTGCACGGGGGACAGGATCTTAGGGGATGGGGGGTGGGCTGATTGGGGCGGGTCTAGGGGTGGGCGGAAAATCCGTTCCGCTCGCGGATTTTGCGGATTTTCGGGAAATCCGCAATCCGCGAGATTTGCGAATCTCCCGCAAAATCCGCAAATCCGCGAGCAGCGGATTTTGCTCGCACTGCTCGCACTGTTCGCGTGAGTTCGCGTGAGTTCGCGCCCCGCGAATAAGTGCAAAATTGCAGAAATACGATCTTAGCAAAACTGAAAGTAACTACTTACCAGGTTCAAAAGTTCAGGCTCATCATTAGTAGCCATTTCCTGTAGTGTTTCCTGAGGGGCCCCTCCAGAGTTCAGTTGCCAGTTGAAACTATTATGTGACCCTGCTCTGAACCTCATAATAGTTACACATATGCCACAAAGGTCCTGAATTACAGCTAAGGGAGACAAGCAGGAGCCAGGCTGGAAGTTAAAATCCATTAATCAGCCCCTAATTCATTATTGTCAGTTGGGGCAGGGCAGGTGTTGTAACTAATTTTGCAACAATGAAAGCACTTAGCAAGTGCAAAAGATCACTAATCAGGGCGCACTAAGGAAGCAGGTGCCAGCTAAAAAAATATTCTGTGACACATTAATCAGCCCCAAATTAATTCAGGTCACTTGAGGCAGGGAAGGTGTGCTTTGCTTTGCCGAAAATAATGTACACTGGACAACCAGAGGGTGTGGTGATGAAACAGAGGGTGGCATGGGTGGGCCAGAGGGTGGCATGAGTAGTCAGAGAGTGGCAGTGGTGACAGAGAGTGGCAGTGATGAAGAAGAGTGTCCCAAACAGGCTGGACACGTAGAAACAACAAGTTTGCGAAACTTGCGACCCGACAGGTAAGTTCGCAATTTGCGAAAGTGTACAAAACCCTCGCAAACTGGCAGAAACACGGGCGAACACAAAAAAAAAAAATCCGCAAATTCGCGGGAATTCGCGGATTTTGCGGATTGCGAATCCACAAATCCGCAAAATTCGCGAACGCGAGATCCGCAAAATTCGCTCATGCCTAGGCGGGTCATGCTGGTACAGGGCCATTGGACGGGGGAGTTGGGGTGTTGTTTTCTTTCTCTTCTTTTATTGGGGGTAGAGGATTGGGGGGACTGGGTTGTGTTTTGATGAGTCACTGATGGCTATTCGCGCTTGGCTTTAGATGGGGTGTTGAGGTGCACGCGAGGGTCACACAGATTGCTTATTTGCCTTACATTTGCTGTATTGTTTTTCTGGACCAGCGGACTACTTCTCGCCAACACCCCCGAGATGCACTTCTTCCTTTATTGTGCTGTATGTAACCTTAACCTCTTATTCCCCTCCCCCATGTTTTTTTGTCTTAATAAAAATGCTTTAAACCTAAAAAGCCAAAACAACTCAAGTTCCCGGTTCTGTTTGTCACTCGACCCTTTAAGTAAATCCCAAGTGAATCCACACAATTCGGTTTACTAGCAGAGAAAACACAGCTGTGTGTCACAGAAGGATAGTCGAGAAACAGTAGAATGCATGAGATGTGTAGCGAAGGACAGCAGATAAGATAACTTAAGGGAAACAATGGTGTGAAATGACATGTAGTCCAGACGGGGAATAATCAGCTCAGACAGGAATTAGTGTACTCGGCCAGACCCTGACACTCATTAGCAAACATAGGCGAGGAAGCCACCTGACACGCAAAGGCAGAAATGGAAAAAAACATTGCTTTCGCTGAGCTGCCTGAGTGAGGGCAACACAAAATGGCGGCGATTTCAAAATGGAGGCTGAGAACGAACGAATTCGTAATTTACAAAACCTCAGACCCTCCTTTTGCCATTACTCAGGCAAAAACAAACCAACTCATGCTAATCTGAATCAGAGTCAACACTGATATTCATGAGATCTTCAAGTTGTTGCTGCACCATCATTCTAATATTCTCTGTCTTCTGAGCAGCAGATCGTGGGACGCACACAGTAGCCAACGGGCCACAAACTGCAGGACCACACTGAACGCACAAACAACAAGAGAATATGACAGCTAGAATTGCTCCAAGGAACGTTAAGATCTTCCATCCCCAAGTTGACAATATTCCCCAAAACCATCCCATAAAAGACCAATCTCCTTCATCCTGATGTATCGACTTCGAGATTGTGTGCAATTTGGAAATAGATTGGTATACTGCTGGAGCGTCATCTGGAATATAAATGCAGCAACTAGATCCGATCAATCTACAGACACCTCCTCGATCTGCTAGAATCACGTCGAGCGCAATTCGTTGTGAAGCGTCATAAGGCAGTCCGCTGAAGCTCTGCTGTAATGTTACCTATCGCACCTGCGGTAACATTAATAGTGGTCTCAACCACTCAAACCAATTGCCTAATGTGTCTGCTGTTAACCATTGGACCCCAAAAGGAAAGGAATCCCTTAAGGAAATCTCCTCCCTCTTGCTCTGCCGTGTCTGTGGCATTGAATACGCCTCTGCTATGTCTAACTCTGTGATGGTCTGACGAAGCCGTGTATGTAGGGGGAAGGAGAAAAGCTATGTAGCAAGTTCCAGAAAAGTTAGAAGGTAACCAAGTGTAGGCTCGATCGTCACAAACAAAATATGTTCCTCGAGACGGAACTAGCGGAGGGAAATCAAGAGATGAAAGAACATATGTATATGTACATTTCTGGATATCATCAATTTTCTTGCTGTTAATCTGGAGACAAAGATTTCCTTTATGGGGCACAGTCCACACTGGGGAAGACTCGCCTTTTCTAGTTTTATCGCTGAGAATGGAGACATAGTGGGTAACATTCCATCCATAATAAGCTTTCTTTTCATCCAATGGAATCTTACTCTTCTCTACAATCTTGGCCATTACCACTATGCTTTTTATCAAGGAGCTATGACTAAAATCTAATCGATTCCCAGGAGTTCTCACAGGGCTTCTAAGTCTGTTGTGGTATGCTCCCGAAAACATTGTAAAATAGGCCCAAGCTGAACCTTCATATGAAAAAGGAAGAACCAGATATGGCATTACCTTTTGTGTATTATGTGGCATAAGTCCGCACACCCAACAGTCAGTCATATTAATAGCCAACTGATGTTGGTGCAACAACTGAATAAACATATTATTCATATACTCGGCTCTCCTTATCTGTTCATGTGGGGGTAAAGTATGCATTTTGTGTGAAAAGACAGAAAGTCGGGAAGGCAAAGAAGTCGTAGTATTAGCAACATTTCTTGATTGAAAGATATGAACAATCCATCCTGTACGGGCTAATAAAATACACAAAAACATAAGAACACACAAAGCTACGCCAAATCGACTATGTAATAATTTATAATATTGTGCTCTCATTTCTTGCTTCCTATTTTCCCTACCTACAATTATTGTACCATCCAACTTTATCTAAAAAAAATGTCGCTCACGGCACTCTTCTCCGATCACTCAGCTAATCACTTCTGTATACCTGAGGCACTAGCCGCTTACTAAAGAACAGAACCAGGTTACAGTGTGAGTCTCCTACCGTGACCCTGCGATGGAGACAGATGGCACATCTAATACTAAGGTTATACAAAAAGGCAAAAGGACAAAAATAATGTCTTTAATTAATAAAAGTGTTCAAGAGTTCAGTTTGTTGGGTCTTTGTCTTAAATTGTAGCTTGTTTTGCTCGGCACTTCACTTCACTTCTTGCGAAACCTTTGATAGCTCTTACTGTTAAGGATACTCCGAATCCTATTGCTTGGACTGACGAATGTCAGAAGAGTTTTTAAGAATTGCGTGATGCGTTGTGTTCGGCTCCTGTGTTGGGTACTCCTGACTACAGTAAGCCTTTTACACTCTATGTCCACGAGAGAGAGGGATGTGCATTTTCAGTTTTGACACAACAGTTTGGCGATAAGCAACGTCCATGTGTGTATTTTTCATCGACTTTGGATCCGGTAGCTAGAGCGTTGCCGAGTTGTTTGAGAGATACAGCAGCAGCGGCTGTCTCTATTCGACAGTCTGCGGGTTTGGTGATGGATAATACATTGATTGTGATGGTTCCACATGCAGTGGATACCTTGTTGAATCGCACCAAGACACAGCACTTAACTAGTGCTCGGTTGTCGGGTTACGAATTGACACTCTTAGCGAGTCATGTGCATATAAAGAGATGCAACACGTTGAATCCAGCTACGTTGTTGCCGATTTCAGTTGAGACAGATGTTGTTGAACAGCATGATTGCTTCCTTAGGACAGAGGAAGAAGCGAAAGGGAGGATAGACCTTAGGGACACTCCTCTTGCAGAATGTGATGGTACCTTATGGGTTGATGGTTCGTGCTTCAAGCTTCCGAATGGTGATACGACTGCGGCATCTGCTGTTACGACTTTGCATACGATTGTTGAAGCTGCATGTATCCCACATAATTCAGCGCAAGCAGCAGAGTTGAATGCATTTACAAGAGCTTGTGTGTTGTCGAAAGGGAAATGAGTGACTGTGTATACCGACAGCCAGAATGCGTTTGGTGTGGCCCATAGTTTTGGACGTTTGTGGAAAGAACGTGGGTTCCTGACTTCGCATGGAACTAAGATTCAGCATGGTCAGTTGGTGAATGAACTTCTTGAATCTCTTACTTTGCCGTTGCAAGTTGCGAACGTGAAATGCAGTGCGCATAAGAAAGTTACTGATGATGTTGGTCGTGGTAATGCGTTTGCCGATGAAGTTGCGGAAGAAACTGCGAGAGATGTGATGAGTCGAATGTATGTTGCGGGTCTGGTGAGATGGGTTCCAGATAGAAGTATGTGTGAAGATACGATTGAGAGTGTGAAATCCATCCAAGCTGAAGCTACAGAGAGAGAGTTGAATGAATGGAGAGAAAGCAAGGGTAAATTGGATTCGAACGGTTGTTGGATTGAGTTGTCAGAGCATCAGCGATGGTTGTTACCCGATGCGTATGTGCTTCCAGTGGTTACAATGGCTCATGGAATGGCTCATATCAGTGTGAAAGGGATTTGTAAGTTGTTGGCTCCAGTATGGCAAAATGCTGGAATTCCTAAGTGTGCAGAGAATCTGGTTAAGAATTGTATGGTGTGTTTGATGTACAATCCTGGTAAGGGAACTCCGACTCCAGCTGGTCATTTTGCTCCTCCAACGCATCCGTTCGAGGCTTTGCAGCTAGATTTCATCCACATGGAGAGGTGCAACAACCTGAAATATGTGTTAGTGGTTGTTTGCTCTTTTTCGAGGTGGGTGGAAGCCTACCCTTTGAAAGATAACACTGCCTTGTCCACAGCGAAAGCCCTTATTAAGGAATTTTTCCCTAGGTATGGTTTGCCGAGAATGATCTTGAGTGACAATGGGAGCGAATTTGTGGGTCAAGTGATGAAGAGAGTGTGTGATGGGTTAGGAATCCGGTAGAAATTCCACGCTGCAAATCACCCCCAATCAGCTGGTCTGGTAGAATGCTATAACGGCACCCTTAAGCTAAAATTGGCCAAAATTCAGGTGAGCTCTGGTCTTCAATGGCCGGATGCTTTGCCTTTAGCCCTTCTGTCCACAAGAATGACTGTGCATTCGCAAATGGGACTTAGTCCTTATGAAATTGTGTTTGGTCGCCCGGCAAATATTTGGGGAGTGCCGTGGCCGACAAAATTTAGCGAGATAGAACATCCGGTATTGCTTGATTACCTGTACGAATTGACGGCTACATTGCGTGTTTTGCACCAACAGGTTCATGATACACTGCCACAAGCTTCTGAAGATCCACTAGACGCCATTGAAACTGGATCGTGGGCCCTAATTAAAAATTTCCAGCGGAATAAGAACGAGCAGCCCCGCTGGATCAGCCCCTACTTGGTACTTTTGTCCACACGTTCTGCAGTACGAGTGCACGGTAAAAAGAACTGGATCCACGGCATACATTGTAAGAGGGCCCCTTCGCCTCTGCCGTACGACCGGTGGGTCCAGGAAGGACTTCCTGACTCTGAGACTGAAACCGTGCCTCGTTTTCTCTCTTTTAGCGATGCCCGTTTGATTGGAACGAACTCTGAGCGAGAAAGCGACAATCTTCTTCAAGGGGCTGTGCCTCCGTCAAATCGTTTGGACACTTCTGAACCTGAGCTCTTGTTCAGAGAACAGACATTGCCTGGCAAAGAGCGTTATAATTTGCAACCAAGAGTCGTGGGACAAATAAAGAAATACATTCTTTCTTTTCTGACTTTTAAGGTTAAGCTCTCCTCCGAGGAACTATTTTGATTTTTGTTTTTCGAACCACCATCCGGATTCAGCTGTAGGGTCGCGGTGTCAAGTCTTTGGAGTGCAAGCCGAAGACGTTAGGTCGACGGTTCTGGTTGGTCTAAGGGGGTTTCCCTGGACTGACAGACGCATTCCTTAGCACGGAACACCCTACCGCCGCGAGCAGCACGATTAGAGGATGGAGATTTTCGAGATGGAGAGACCTGTTGAAAGAATGACCTTCAAGAGCAAAATATGTACAGTCATGAGCAGAAAACATTTTTTAATATTGTGTTTGTTTATGCTGTTTAGTTTAATGATGTTTTTAATTGGATATGTGACATTCTCTTTTCAAGTGATGTTCTTGCCCACTACACAACCTATGCCTCCTCCTACTGTTTCTTCACATTCTTTTCACCCTCTGCCCGAACATGAAACTGTTAGAAGACTGGAATTTACTAACAATTCATTTGTTCAGCTTTTGCACCAACACCAGCTAGTAGTGAACACGACTAATTGTTGGGTGTGCGGCCTTATGCCCCATACTACTGATAAAGGTATTCCTTACCTGGTCCTGCCATTCAGCTACAATGGTTCTGTGTGGGCACACAGAACGATGTTCATCTATGCTTGTGAAGGCTACCCCCTACGTTCTGTGAAAGATAATCCAAAGAATAGTGCTCTAGGTAAGGGAATAGTAGATATGATTAGAGGAATAAATTCCTATGAGACTATCCCGAGAGATGAGACGCTAGCGGATATTGGATGGAACGTTACTGGATATGGAGTTAGTCTGAGTGGGAACCAGCGAGCAAAAAGATCCTCTCCGATTTGGATAGTGCCCCATCAGGGTCAT
The DNA here is from genome assembly GCF_964263255.1 of Lissotriton vulgaris. NCBI lineage: Eukaryota > Metazoa > Chordata > Amphibia > Caudata > Salamandridae > Lissotriton > Lissotriton vulgaris. The sequence goes on along the minus strand of NW_028247491.1, from coordinate 7,123 downwards.
TACTGTCTGCAAGGTAATGGCAAGAATCTGAGAGCTCAGTTAGGGAAGAGTGTTTGCACTGAGATGTATGTTTTTTGCTCCCAGACTTCCCCATCGTTTCTAGCAGCTAAGGGTACCTATTTTGTCTGTTACGATAGAGCGTATACATGGTTGCACCCTGATTTCTCAGGCACATGTTTTGTCTCGTTCCTGTTGCCTCCTACGTATACAGCTGCGGCATAATACCACAAGATGAGAGTTGTTAGAGGTGTCTTCAGTAAGGAAGATACTGCAGGACAAGAATTGGGAGATTTTCTGAAGGGTTTTCTGCCATTTTGGGGACCTATGGTTAACAGCAGGAACATACGGCAATTGACGAGAGTCCACCAAAGTTGAAACTGCCGGTGCCCTTAGTAACTTGACTGCTGAGCTCCAGTCGGATCGCCTTATGACTCTTCAGAACAGAGTTGCGTTAGATGTCATACTTGCAGATAGAGGAGGGGTATGTAAATTGATTCAATCGAGCCGCTGCGTTTTCATTCCAGACAACGCTCCGACAGTGTACCAAGTCATTTCCAAGCTATATAAGATCTTCGAGTCTGTGCATGTGGACGAAGGAGATTGGTCGTTGATGGGATGGTTTTGGGGATTGTTATCCACTTGGGGATGGAAGATTCTGATGATCATTGGGATGGTTCTAGCTATTCTTTTCCTGTTCTGTCTTTGCGTACAGTGTGCTCCTGCTATATGTGGCCTTTGTGCTACTTCGTGTTCGAGGAGACCTGTCCAGAGAGAGTTACTAAGTACTAGGATGATGCTACAGCAAGTAAGTATGGGCGAATTTTGCGAATCTCGCGTTCACGAATTTTGCGGATTTGCAAACTCGCAATCCGCAAAATCCGCGAATTCTCGCGAATTTGCGGATTTTTTTTTGTGTTCGCAAGGATTTCTGCCAGTTCGCAAGGATTTCTGACAGTTCGCGAGGGTTTTGTAACAGTTCGCAATTGCGAATTTACCTGTCGGCTCGCAACGGTCACGATTATGTTGTTTCTACGTCTGGTTCATCATCACAGGTTCCCAGCACCCTCTGTTTCACCCCTGCCTCCTCTGTTTCACCCATGCCACCCTCTGGTACATCAATGCCTTATCCCACCCTCTGGTTCATCATCACTGTAGATTATGGGGGGAAAAAGCAAGCACAACTGCCTGCTTCAACTGACATGAATTAATTTGGGGTTGTTTTATTAATGTGTAACTGTTTTAAAATTCCAGTCTGGCACCTGCTTCCTTATCTGTAATTTGCTTTCTGTTGCAGTGCAATTTTTTTTTCCAGGACCTTTGTGGCCTACTTGTAGCTATTCTATGAGCCTGCTGTGAGGGTCAGAGCAGGGTCATACAATTGTTGCAACTAGCAACTGAACTCTGGAGGGGCCCTTGTCAGGAAGCACTACAGGGAACGGTTACTAATGATGAGTTTGAACTTTTGAACCTGCTTTCACTTTTGCAAAACTCGTTTTTCTGCAGAACAGCATTACAGCAACTTTAATGCCCCACCAAGCTTATATGAGAAAGTTGATTTCTAATCCAAAAGTTATCCAAAGAAAATCAAAAGGCCTCAAATCCAAAATAGTGCAGGCAAATGTCAACCTGAGGAGTTATTCTGATAAAAATCATCATTTTCAGAAGGTCTATGCTGCTTGCTAGTAGATTTCTTGTGCAGAATTGCAATTTTTGTAATTTCGCGAGTGCGAGATTGTTGCTGCCCGCCGCACCGACATGTTCGCAATTGCGAACTTACACCGCAAAGAAAAAAAAACTGCTGCGTGCGAATTTGCGGATTTTGCGGGAAATTCGCGAATCTCGCGGATTGCGAATTTACCGAAAATCCGCAAAATCCGCGAGCGTAACGGATTTTCCGCCCATGCTTAATCTTGATGATCTGATGAATATAGACCTGGATTCAGATTGACGTGAGTTTAGATTATTGCCTATGTATGGGCAAAAGGAGGGTCTGAGGTTCCGTGAATTCTGAACCTGGGTCATAAAGGTTATGGTTCCGTTACGATTTTAGTAACAACGAACCGTAAACAGTGAGATCAGCATGCATGAGTGTTTTCGTCATGTTACACCGTTGGATTCACTGTATATTTGACGATTTCGTTCCGAAACCTTTGGGTTCCATTTTGTGCATGGCAGCCATTTTAGTGATTGCCCTCACAAAGGCTTATGACTGTGGCTGAACAAGTCTCTGGGACACGTGCACCTTAGCTTGAGTTTGTGCTGACTACTGTTTGCCCTGAGTGAACTGACCCTGTTGCCTGAAGCCAAACCTGCCAAACCAGTTCCTGCCCTTTAGCTGATCAAGATTAGGATCAAAGAGCAGGACATTGTTGAGTTTATTGTACACGCACACACCCCTTTATCTTGCTTCTCATCTGTTTCTGTTCCATCTTTATGGTCTATTTATGATGTGGGCTGCGGGCCTTTTTATTATTGGTTTTGTCCAGCTTGTCTAAAGAAGAATGTTTATCTTGGGTTTGTTTGATGATTAATTATGGGCTGGACAAACTGAAAAATGGGTTTGTCATCATGCAAATGCCTTTGTCGTGGAAACATGTGAGTGGTCAAACTGCAAATAAGGAATGTTTGCCTGAAGCACAATTTTTGGCATAAAAAGGGATGGCTTGCTTTGTAAAGTTGGGCAGTCTCCTGAGAACATACACCGTGTTGTACTTCTAGGACCTCTGTTACTGGCTGCAGCCATTAAATTTGATCTTTGACGTCACCAAGAAGTATCCTGTGTCTCTGTTTTCCAAGACAGGAGAATCTGAAGACTTTGGGCGTGCCCCTGGCGCCGCTGGGTTTAAATCCCGGTTCTTCACGGGGGGGGGCTCACTATACCCCTGTACATAGGCAATCCAAAAAAGGTGGAAGTCATGAGTCATGCATGAAGCACAGTGCCACTGTGACATGGTGATGTTTTCAGGGCTTTAAGAGGGATGAAAAAACTGGGAGGGTCTCTCCAAAGGGGGTGTTCGATGTAACTAAGGGCATGGCTTAAAACAACTAAGCTAAAAATCTGTGCTTAGCATAGTGTTTCGCCCGACTGGTAATTTGCTGCTTCTTTCATTGCATCCAGATATATAACAAAACAAGTAGAGTTACACCTACAAGCCAGAACTATTGGCTTCGTCAATGGTTGTCAGTTGCATAAAATAAAGAAGCAGCAAGCCTGCTTGGTTGAATATAACACTGAAAATGCATCCTTTTTTAAATGATGAGACAGTGAAAGACCCATAATCCTTTTTTTTTACTTGTTTCACATTCTTCTTTTTGTGAACCTGATTCTCCTGTAGCAGCATTGGCGTTTTGTGCATTTCTTCCACCTGATTGAATGCCCTGCCCTAGACCGAGGCTGCAGGACGCTCACCACATGCATTAAGAGTACAGACTGTCCCATTGTCATTCTGTATGTGGCAATCAGCCCGATACAGAATGACAATGGGTGGATGGGGCTTGCCTTGCGCTCAGTGTGCTCAGAGGATGAGTGCACGGCGGCCCCATCAGGGAGGTGAGGCTTCTGGCAGGGGAACAGTGATGTTCCCCAATGCCCAAAACTTCGGACAAAAGGCGTCCCTAAAAGGGATAGTCATGGACAACGGACGTGAGATCCAAATTACGGATGGTCTGGGAAATTAACAGACGGTTGGTCACCCTAGCTCTAGTTGAATCAAGCGCATCACGTTTCTTTGAAAGAAGTATGTACATTCTCTCTTTTTACAGAGCACAAAACGCAAGGGCAACCTGTTAAATGTATATAGATTTAGTCATTTTTTTGTATAACGCAAGCACACAGCCGGTCTACTTTTAGTTATTTAGGCTCTCTCAATACAAAGAAAGGTGTTTGATGTATTTCTTCACTAGCTCTGATGTAATGTGCCATTTTGATTATATTCCTAATTAATTTTGTAACTGTACTAGATTATACCGACTCCTCTTTAGGGAAATGAATAACATCTCCAAAAATGCAACATGCTATTGGCTCGAAGGTCAGGACTGTCTGGAGTTTCTCAAACCTGGTATAGTTGATTTAGTGGGGTGTCACATAATTTATTTATTTAAAGTTTTTATAAATACAAAGTTTGGCTCTGTTCTCAAATCTATCAGATAGATATACAATCTCCTCTTCCTCAGGCCCTTAGGCTGGTATTAACTCATAGTAAGTTTACGGATAGGCCACGTCACCAGGGGCCTCTATTCAGGGCCATCTATTCCTTTTACAAAGCATTCTCATTTGGAATCTATCTATCTGGCCAGAATGGAGAAACAAGGCTTTACATTTTAAGGATCGTATATTGTATTAATCTTTGCAATCAAGACAACCAAGGAAAGTTTATCAGAGCGTTCATTGCCAGGATGAATATATTTATTTCACAAAACAGAAAGCAGCTGACACAAGAAGTTTCTGAAAGTAAACAGTTATTATCGGCATCCTGTTTGCCTTCTGCTCTTCATTTTGATCTACCTTCCATGGGTCGCAAGGGGAGTGCCATGGGTCGCAAGGAGTGCCATGAGTCGCAAGGGGAGTGCCATGGGTAGCAAGGGGAGTGCCATGAGTCGCAAGGGGAGTGCCATGGGTAGCAAGGGGAGTGCCATGGGTCGCAAGGGGAGTGCCATGGGTCGCAAGGGGAGTGCCATGGGTCGCAAGGGGAGTGCCATTGTTAGCATGGTGTCGCAGGTGCGATCCCTGGCGACTTCTAAATTATAGTCCATGGCTGCATTCTTCCTCTTGGTACTTTTCATTGGCTCCTGCCTCTGCCTCAGTGCCTCACTAGGAGCCCCTGCCTCGCAGCTAGCACTGACTAATAGAGAAGAGCACAAGCCCCCAACCTCTGGAGGACCTAGGATGACCAGGTGTCCTGGATTCACCAGGACAGTCCGGGTTTTTCACCAGCTGTCCTATTAGATTTCGACAATTTTAGCCAGTGCTTAATTTGTGCCGGGGCTTGCCGGTGCTTAGCACCGGCACTTAATTATTAGGGCCGGGTCTACAGTACAGTGAAGTCACGCAAGCACAGCATGTCGTCAGTGATTGATAATTAGCACTGCCACTTGCAGAGAGAGCATGTGGTGTGCTGCTGTAAACGTCCGTACATAAGTGTTGCTGCCTGCTGTCACTTTACCATCATGTCCAGAACTTCACTCACTGAATGGTGACCTTGACGTGACTGGTGCAGTGACTGACTCGGCAGTGACTGACTCGTCCCGAATCAGTTTCGGTTCTTCAGCCAGGGCCAGGCTCAGCCAATCTGCTGGGGTTGGGGCTGTGCGCGGCAAGCAGCGTGCGCAGATTTTTTCACATTGGTGTGCGCGCATTTGCTGCTTTGCCACACCCCACCCCAGCATACACGTACTGCCTGCCTTGGGCTCACCACCACCACCGTCCGATTCACCGTGGTCAGCCGCAGTTCCAAGTAGCAGGACCTGTCCTGGACGGACTGCGTTTGCCGCATTAAGGTCAGTCAGTGCAGTGGACTCAGTGGAGGGTACATAGAGTTAGGCGCCACCAGTTTAAGCATGGCCCTGGGGTAGTAGTCCTGCTGCGGCGGGCGGCCTAATCATAATGAGTTAACTTAAAAAATAAAGCTGCGCAGCAGCCTAAGTAAGGCTGCAGGCTTTGTCTGCACTAGCACCGAGGTGAATCTGAGTCAGTTTGGCAGTATATTCTTATTTTAAAAGCTGCTGCTGCCGAGTTCCTGGGCTCCAGTAATATTCAGGCATGAATTAAAATGTCGCGATAAGAGAACTCTGGTGATAAATCTTCTTCATGGAGAGAGACAGGAGTTTTGTCTGCTGAAGTTGTGACTGCTTGAAAGTTAGTACAGCGTTATTATGTACCTACCTGCTGCAAAGAATGTTTACCATGCAAATCAAAAAGTGATTATAATGTAAAATAGGTTAGTGTGTGTTACTGCTTATGTCAGAGAGATCCATTTTGTTATTTGCAGTTTGTAAGTTAAAATCCTATCAGAGAACAGCAAGCTATTAACAAGTATGTCATCAAAGAGCTGCATGCAAACGGCAATTTATATATTAGAGCTATATGTTTTTTGGCCAAATCTTTCATTATCCTAATCTTGCAAAAAGGGTTAATTTGGGTAGAAAATAAATCAATTCTTATTGAAGAGAACCCCGACCAATGCTGTTATGTTTTAAATTCTGAATTTGCGCTTTTCCAGACTTCGAACTCTTAAAATATATTGCCTACAATGACAATCATGGATAACATGTGACTCCTATACCTTGAAGTCCTGTCTGATGTAACATTCCATTTATACTGATTTACACACGTAGTATTGTATCTATGCAATGTGTGAATGATGCAAAGTGCTCTGACACCTTACATTGGTATGAGAGACGCTATAAAACTAAATTAATTGATGACAGTGGTTATGGAGACTTGAAGCCAAGGGCAGTGTTAAAGGGTGGTACTGAGGGAATGTGTGTGAGAGGTGGTCATTGGGGGGCACCAAAATGCACTTTTGAATTAATCGTTTTCAAAATATTTACAGGCTGGGGAACCTCCTATCAAAACCTTACTATGAGGAAGGTTCCCTTGCTGAAATTCGGATATATTACATCTGACCTTTAACAGTGCCAGTTGAAGATGTGGGTGGAGCTAATATAGTAAGTGGGCGGAGCCAGTGGAGGAAGTGGGTGGAGCCATAGAAAAGTAGGTGTGGCCTCCAACAAACATTTCAGCACCTGCACTTCATATTTTACAAATTAAGCACTGATTTTAGCACGTCCCGGTTTTCAGAGAGGGTCGACTAAAGACATAGGGAGGCAAGTTTTTCCGTGTTTCATGGGCAGTATGGCGAGTCGCTGGCTTGAGAGCTCTTGACAGGCAAGGAGAATGGGGGGGGCACCCTCCATGTGCTTTGCACGGCCCCCCTCAAGTTTCGTTATGCCTCTGGTTGCCCCAGTGCCTAGAGGCCTAGAGAAGCCTGATTACTGCTTTATTTGTCAGCTAAAAGAGGGGCCCAAGGACCCCCTACCTTCCTTGCGCGAGGGCCCATGACTCACTGGCTACGTCACAGCGTGGCGCGCGGGGGCCACGGGCGCCGGGAAGGGCGCCCTCATC